>NC_083771.1:45824227-45869227 GCF_963514075.1 Conger conger | reverse complement strand
GCGATGCTGTCCTTTTCCCCAGACCATCGCCTGCCGCAGCGAGTGGACTATCGTGAGGGCGAACCTCTTTCCGAGCAGCAGCACTTAATATCTAGGCGCCCTCTCTCCTTTGTTGCATGCCACGACTCTCTGGGGTGGAGTTTGCGGCTCAGGGAGATGACAGGGTGCTCTTCCTGAGACAGGACCGCCCACAGCCCAGTCTCTGGCGTGTCAGCATGTAAGACGAACGACTAAAGCAGGGGTCGGCAACCCTGGGACTCCTGGAGAGCCGCAGGGTACGCTGGCTTTCGTTGTTACTCCGCACTTAATCGATCAATTAATGCAGTCGATCACACAGTTAACTCGCCTCACCTGGTCTCTTGGGTCTGAATCGGTTCCAGGTATTAAGGCGAAAACAAAAAGCCAGCACACCCTGCGGCTCTCCAGGACCAGGGTTGCCGACCCCTGAACTAAAGGAATGTTGAAGGTGTAGATCTGGGTCCGAGCACAGGGAGAATTGCCTCTTCTCATCCCCCTGGCAACCAATCGTGGCTGGCCCTGTGCCTAGGTGTTCTTCGCAGGAGCAGAAGTCCACGTACAAGACCGTGAAGCATTGCATGGGCCAGAGTACTGTGTTAATCCGGCGCTGTAATGTGGTGCTGGTACTGGTTGAGAAAGTTGGAGAAAGTCTTCTGGTGGTCCGCCTGGGCAAGTGTGAGACCTGCTAATAAGCCCTAAGGCGGGCGTAAACTATACGATTTGTTGGCTCCCGATTGTTAATTTCAGATCTGGACCAAAGACAAACTTTAGGTCTTAACATCAATACTCACTAGGTTTGAGATGCTGTACAGAGTTGATGCAACGTGCTCAGAAAAACCCCTGATTTTCCTAAAATATTAATGCTCACCGGTTCTATGTGTCTCAAACATTTGAGGAAAATCAGGGGTTTATGGTCAGCGCAAAGTCCATTAGCATAGCACTTCTTGATTTTGGAAATTCAGTAAGAATTTATGCAGTTATAATTCTGATACTTGATACCGCAGGGCGGTATATATATATATATATATATATATATATATATATATATATATATGTGTGTGTGTGTGTGTGTGTGTGTGTGTGTGTGTGTGTGTGTGTGCCCTTGTGTGAATTGCTAGGTGCATAGGCCTAGTTAGTTAACTTGAAGTGAAATCCTGTAGCATGGATTAATTAGCCTGAGCTAATAGCTTAATGCAGAACAGTGTCTTAACTTTGCATTACCGTTCATCATCGTAACTCATTGTTTATTGTATGCTAGAGGTTAGTTGTTATTGTGGTCATGTTCCATCAATATTCTGGATATTGTCACAAAAAACACGTAAGTGTTGCAAATATTCATCTCTTCAGGAGTAGCTAATGTCCAGCAGTTTAATTTGATCAGTTAATTTATCCAAATGCATTGCATTTTGTGAAGGATTGGTTTAAGGCGTTGGAACCATCGGTATGGAAGAATTCATATTTCACCCCGTCAGAAAGTTCGATATAATTGAGTGGACTTGAGTTCCAAACAAGCGACGACTTTCGCTGTTATAGCTAAAATTCTTCTTCTTCTTCTTATCATTATTATTATCATCATTATACTGTACATAATAATCCGTAGCCTACTGATACACTGCTTTCATACCACCTTAACTACTGCTTACGTGGAAGGAAAAGGCGGTCTGTTGTGACGGGGGCGGACCCCAACAGGCACCGCTGGTTTCCCAATGACCAACATTATTAGTTGACCAGCTAGCTAAGTTCGTTCCAGAGACACCACTGGAGCGTTAGCTGTTATGCGCTTTCTAACTTATTGCACCGAATTAGCCAGCTAGCTAACCGGAAAGCCATTTGGCATAGAAGACAGAGAGAAGTAGTATTTAGCATAGAATCAAGTTAGCTAGATATATTTTTTTGCAAATATGTCTGGAAGCCCTAAATTTGTCAGTCCCTTTCACAGACCTCACTGTTTAGCAGCCGCTGCACCGGCAGGGAAAGCAAAGCTGACTCACCCTGGCAAAGCGATTTTGGCAGGTAGGCAATGTTTCTATCCCGTCTAATTTAATGACTGCACATAGATATTCGCGTCATATTTACACATGCCACATCCGCCTTACCTGGGATTTATGTCAGACCATTTCACTTGCTAGCTAATGCTGTGCCAGTTGTTGCTTACAATAATTTGTTGAGAGTGAGCCAAGCGCATTAGCAATTTGTGGACAGAGACTACTATTCTCACAGTTGCCTGTCCCGACTAAGTACAGCGACGAATAATGTCGATTTCAGCAACTTTTTAAACTTGTGAATGCACATTCCGCTAGTCTTGTTTCAACCACGAGTGTATCAAGCACACCAACTCATTCCACATATCTACCGTGCCTGACAATGTGTACATAGCTTACATTTCAATATTAACATATAGCTATGAAAAGAGAACAGTTTATTGCAGCGGAACATTGCAAAAGCGTGCCTTCTAACATCAAGTTTACAAGCTTTGGTGTGTTTAAAATGCAGTGTGTGTGCCGTACATAGACGTACACGAAGTGCATTCGTGACTTGCAAACGGTTTTCCGGATCTCAAAAATATGCTTAATTAGGGGGCTGCTTCATTTGAATTAATTACACATCTGTCATAAATATTCTAGGCGCCATCTCAAAAGCTACTACCGGGTACAGGCAAGTATGGTATGTTTTGGCATGTAGCGTTACTGTGTGTGCGCTTTCTTTACTTAACGAAGTATTTCCTTATATCTTGTATCTTTTTAAAAGATCCGCAGAACGGTGCCTTGAATCATAACTGCATTACCGTGCGTGTGGAAAGCTAAATATTTGGAGCATTGGGTAGGTTGCCTACAGTAGGTTTTTCCCCTTTAGTGTAATTCTGAATGGGGAATTCAAACAGGACAGTCTGTCTGTTGGTTTTAACGCACGATAAAAATGGGTTATAATAACAGTTCAATAAATCCAAACGCTGCATGTACGGCGAGGCCCTGGAAGCTTCTCATTCCAACAGTTACACTTGCTGTGCCTGTTCTGTTGTTGCAAATCAAATATGCAGTGATTTTTGTGGAGTTTCTGCCCCTCCCTAACATGCTACTTAACATTAATAGCCTATTTCAGTATTTTGTCACGCTGTTCGTAGTCCCCTCTACTGTGAATATTAACAATATACCTAGCGTGGCAAGGTGACATGTGTATGCTCTATTTGGCCTGCATCAACATGCGATTCAACATTTGTGTTTCTTGTATTCTTCAGACAGAAAATATTAATTATAGACTGTAACATGAACATAAAATGGCAAAATAAATCTTTCAAGTATTTGGGGAACTGTCACTTTGAAACTGTCATAACCTTGGTTAGTTTGATTTGGATAGACAAGTCATAGCTATATTCCTACCCTGCGGTGTTTCTTGGCCTTCAGTAAGCCTTGGGTCAGAGTTGGTGGTAGGGCTGTGTGTGTGTGTGTGTGTGTGTGTGTGTGTGTGTCTGTGGTGTTTTCATAACTCAAGGTCACTGGCACTCTGAACTTTGTAACTATTAATCAGTGCTTGTTTTGTAATTTGCAACTGCCAGTTCTGTAGAGAAAGCGCATTGAAAATGGGTCCCTTGTGAAATAAAGGGAGCTTGTAAATCATGTGCACACTCGGGGCCTCTTCAGTGATTGGCTGGGCTGCAGTGGTGACATCAGTGGCATGTGACTGGACTAGGGCCGGAGTTGCCCGAGGTCGCACGACGTAGCCAATAGACCAGCGGTTTCTCCTCTGCGCGTAGTTCTCGCCAATCAGACGAGTGCGTCTAGTCAACTTCACGAATGAACGTGCGGCGGGGGGGAGGGGGGGGGTTGTGGGACTTGTAGTCCACACTGATGTCACGGTCACATTTCTGCCCGTCTGCATGTCTGAATGCCAGCATGTCGGTGCGCATGCAGACGTGTCGGTAACTTTATTGGCTGTGAATCAACGGAATAACTTATTTTGCGCTACTGGATTAACTGGTCAGAGCTACTGGAACCCCGACGGGGGTACCGAAACCGGCAACTCTCCCGACTCCCAGACAACCGCTCTTACCTCCCGAGCCAATGTAGCCCCAAGCACCCCCGGACCTGCGTGAAAACAGGGCGGGGGAAAGAGAGATGTAACCGCTGAACTGTGCGGTGGGGCAGTAGGCCGAGATCGGCCTGCTCCCAGACCTGAGGGCATTAGCAGTCCTAGTCATTCTCTCTGAGAGAGCGCCCATTATATTCATTGTGTAAGTGGGAATGGGGGTCGTTTTGTGTGTGTTCTTTGTGTGGGGCGATCTGGGCTAATTTGGTGGGGTGGGGAGGGGCGGGGGGGGGAGCTGTTGTGGTTCACAGCGACAGAGTGCAGAACGGAGTCTTACTGGCTGACGGACGGTGGTGGGGGGCGGGGTTAGTGCCTGCGTATGTTGCCGTTTTTCAGCCAGATGTGTTCTGGCTCATGTTCCCGCGTTATTTGTTTTAGCCTCATCGTACAGCCTGACCGCGGTGCTTGGTTGTGCTGAACAACCGCACACTGACGCGCTCCTCATACTGAAGCTGATGTTCACTGAAGTGCGGCGTGCGTTCTGTGCTACAGTCAGTGTGCCTGGTCTGCTGTCCCGAAAGTGAAGGGTCATGCCAGCGCTTCAAGGTGCAAAAAAAAACCCATCCAGAAGTGCAGGGTTAATCTGGTGGAGGCTGTTCTGCTTTCTCTGCATTCAGCAGACCCCCCCTCCCCCATAGTGCTGGAGCCGTTCATTAAAATGCCACTATAACACATTAAAATGCCACAATTAAAATGCCACTATAACATTAAAATGCCACAATTAAAATGCCACTATAACATTAAAATGCCACAATTAAAATGCCACTATAACATTAAAATGCCACTATCAAAATGCCACTATAACACATTAAAATGCCATGATCAAAATGCCACTATCATAATGGCACTATAACACATTAAAATGCCACAATTAAAATGCCACTATAACGCATTAAAATGCCACTATTAAAATGGCCATATAACGCATTAAAATGCCACTATAACACATTCAAATGCCATTATAACAAATTCAAATGGCATTATAAACACATTAAGATAGCACTATACCACATTAAAACGGCACTATAACGACATGGCTCAGGCGGTAAGAGCAGTCGTCTGGCAGTCGGAGGGTTGCCGGTTCAATCCCCCACCCGGGCTGTGTCGAAGTGTCTCTGAGCAAGACACCTAACCCCCAAATGCTCCTGACGAGTTGGTCGGCGCCTTGCATGGCAGCCAATCGCCGTCGGTGTGTATGAATGGGTGAATGGAGAAGCATCAATTGTACAGCGCTTTGGATAAAGGCGCTACATAAATGCCAACCATTTACCATAACACTGCTCGTTTAAAGCCCCTCGCCCTGGGCCCCCCTGCCCAGGCCTCGCTCTCTTCCACGAGCGTCCCGTTCTCTGCGCCTGAGGGACGCACGTTCCCACATCGCACCGCCCCGCTGCCCTCAGCCATGGAGGAGGCTTGCGAGAGTACAGGAATGGCTGTGGCAAGCAGAAGCAATGTCCGTGACCCCCAGAGAAGACCACGGAGCCAATCAAATGACAGCACAAAGAGCACCTTGATAAGCAGAATCAGGTGTCGTAGTGGTGGGCGAAAACAAAAACCTGCAACCCCCCCAGCCCCCCTTACATCTCCTTTTTCAGATAAGCTTGGCCACACTGCCTACTGAAATGCAGAAAGTGCTATACAATACAACAGGATATAACACACTACAATGCAATACACTAAACAACAATGGACTGCAGTACCACCGTACAATACAACAATACAGTACACTTACACTACAGTATAATGTGACACTGCAATAAAATACAGCACAATACACTGAACCGCGACCATACAAGACTCCACAATGAAACGATCGTGTTTTTAACAGTGAAACAGTTTTTGTTGTGATAAATACATGCCTCTTTTGAAAGGTGTCCGTAATCTGCAGGGTAGAGTATTTCACGTTATTATCCGTCTGAGGTGTAATTTGAGCCCAGGAGCCGGGCGCGTAAGTCCAGGGGTGGTCAGGCGGCTCCAGATAACCCTGTTCCACCACTTCCGAGGAAGTGATTGGCCACCGGTGGAACAGGGGCCCTAAGTGTGGCCTCTGTGATTGGCTGTAGGGGGGGGAACAGGGATATGAGGCAGCCTCTGCGATTGGCCGCCAGGGGAGCAGATTTCAGCCGGGTTTCTTGCCGTGACTAAGTGGTCAGACTGATCGGGATGGGTGGGGCGGGCGTTTACACAGCTGGGATTTAATCTGAAACCCCTGGGGAGGGAGGCGTTGTGACCTCTGACCTCCTTCAGACCACAAGCTGTAGCATTACTGAGCTGGGTCACCTGACTGTCTGAGGGCCGTATTCATTCTGTTTGATGTCACCGATTCCAGTTAAATGGCATAAGCATTATGTGACTGGAGTGCGCGCGTGTGTGTGTGTGTGTGTGTGCATGTATGCATGTGTGTGTGCGTGTGTGTGCGAGCATGTGCATGTGTGTGTGTGAGCGTGTGTGCATGTGTGTGTGTGTGTGTGTGAGTGTGTGTGAGCATGTGTGCATGTGTGTATGCGTGTGAGTGTTTAAATGAACGATGACTACTGTGTCTACTGGGGCCTTGGCCTAAGTTCTGCAGAAATCATCTGATTTTCATTGTATGCATTAAATGCATTCAAATTGTGCCATTAGATGCATTGCAGAAAATATTATGGGCACTGCAGCTAACGTGAAAACACCCCAGAAGTAGCCGCACACTGAAAAAGGTCTATTCCATGATGCTGTACACTCTGTACACACACAAGCTAGCACCGGAGGTACGAGGAACAAAGAACTGACCAGCAAGCCACACCAAGTCAACTCCTGTGACTTTAAAAATGTGTTTGTTACAAGGAAAAACCATTTGGCCATCTATAATCGTTTTGCTCAGGCTTCCATTTTGTCAGGAAAACATGTCAAAGCTGCATGCAACCCACCCACCACCATTCCTGAGCCAAGCTTTGACCTTTCACCTCTGACCCTGCCATGACCCTGCTTCAGCTGACAATTCAGCAAGTTCCCTTAGCTCAGAGAGAGTGGGGGGGGGGGGGTGACTGCAATGTCACTGCACTGGTTTTTTTGCATGAGCCTAAGGTCTCTCTGTGTTTGTCCAAAAGATTTAATTAGCATGTCTCTGTGTGGAGTTAAATGCATGCTCGTTTGGGAAAAAGACGTCATTTGTTTAGACAAACTGTAGTTACACAAGCGGTGTTTAAATGCTTCGCCCTTAAGCCTCTCCTTATTTCAAAGCTCCTCTGCCCAGAACAGAACCGCCCCCGGCTGCAAGGGGCGTGTCTCCAGGAGGTGGTGATGGGCAGAGCCACCAGCAGCCAATCACTGACCTCCCTTTCTGTCTGCAGATGTGCCTAAAGGAGGAAACCGCTCATTCTTTTTTTTTGGTGCATGTGCAATGGTCTAATCGAGAGACTTTGCCCCACAGTCACAACCTAGTTTAACTGCCCTAGTGAAAGGCCCGTGTTCAAGGTATCAGGTATACCCTCAGCCAGCAGTCAGAACAGAACCCTACCCTGATAAAAGGAGTCGCTCTCTCCCTTTCTCTCCCTCTCTCTCCCCCCTCGCTATCTCTCTCCCCCTTGCTATCTCTCTCTCCCCCTTGCTATCTCTCTCTCCCCCTTGCTATCTCTCTCTCCCCCTTGCTATCTCTCTCTCCCCCTTGCTATCTCTCTCTCCCCCTCGCTCTCTCTCTCCCCCCTTGCTCTCTCCCCCCCCCTTGCTCTCTCTCCCCCCATCTCTCCTCCTGCTCTCTCTCTCTCTCTCTCCCCCCCTTTCTCCTCCTCCCCCTTGCTCTCTCTCCCCCCCCCATCTCTCCTCCTGCTCTCTCTCTCTCCTCCTCCCCCTTGCTCTCTCCCCCCCCCCCCCCATCTCTCCTCCTGCTCTCTCTGTCCGTCCTGCAGGTGGGATCGCCGGAGGCATCGAGATCTGCATCACCTTCCCCACAGAGTATGTGAAGACCCAGCTGCAGCTGGACGAGAAGGCCAACCCCCCGCGTTACCGTGGCATCGGTGGGTGTGCACCTCCCGTCTCCCTTTCCTCTGCCTGACCACCATCTTTGTAGCACCTGTGTACGGTTATTGTAGTATGTCGGGGGGCGGGGGGTATTCCAGCTGCCAAACCGTGGTATGCTAGTTGGTAAGTTGCTGTACTCTTCAAGGGTGCTGTACTCTTCAAGTTGCGTCTGTGTGATCAGGCTAAGACTCGGGAATTGCACTTTCCTCTAGGGTCCTCATCGCACTTGTCCCTGGGTTTCGATCTGCACTTCGTTGTACGTCGCTCTGGATAAGAGCGTCTGCTAAATGCCTGTAATGTGACTCAATCTTTAAGGACAGTCCAACCCGTTAAATGTTCCCTCTTGGAGCTAGAGGCGGGAGGGTTCTCGAGAAACGCGAGAGCATCCTTTTTAGCCCTTAGACCCTCTCCTGATGCGCGCCCGGTGTGCTAGCACACGCAGTCGAGGAGCCAGCGCTGCAGCTGTGCACTTTGAGCCCTGCCCCCTGTTCAAACGGCTGGCAAACATGTTTGTTTGAGTAACAGAGTCTGCACCCCGTGTCCCGTGCAGGATCTGAACTCTGCCCGCTGGGTTAATGTGCAGTCCACAGTCACTCTCCGGGGCACCACGTTTCTAACGGTGACTCGTGTGGCCCTCCCTCCCTGCCTGCCTGACACCCGCGCCTTGCTCACTGCACCCGACTGGTTCGTTACAGCGGCTGTGCTGCGATTGCCTAACTACGGTGCAGCGCAGACTGGCCCCCGATTGGCCCGATTTAAGAGCAGAGCGAGTCACGATCAGAGGGGCGTGTCTCACTGCTCCGGCTGAAGGATGTCACGGTGTTCAGCGGAGCAAAGGGCCACGACATTTTTGCTGTGATCTCCTTGTTGCTCTGTCCGCCAGGGGACTGTGCTGTAGGAATGTGCTCTGTGCTGTGTAGCGTGCACTGTGCTGTATGTAGTAATGTGCTTGTTGCTCTGTCCCCCAGGGCTCTGTGCTGTATGTAGTAATGTGCTTTTTGCTCTGTCCCCCAGGGCTCTGTGCTGTATGTAGTAATGTGCTTGTTGCTCTGTTCCCCAGGGCTCTGTGTTGTATGTAGTAATGTGCTTGTTGCTCTGTTCCCCAGGGCTCTGTGTTGTATGTAGTAATGTGCTTGTTGCTCTGTCCCCCAGGGCTCTGTGCTGTATGTAGTAATGTGCTTGTTGCTCTGTCCCCCAGGGGACTGTGTTAAGCAGACGGTTGAGGGCCATGGCGTGAGGGGGCTGTACCGAGGCCTGAGCTCACTGGTCTATGGCTCCATTCCCAAAGCTGCTGTGCGGTGAGTACCCCCCCCCCCCCCCACGACCCACTGTGACTCCCTCACATGCCACTGTGACCCCCCCCCCGACACGACCCACTGTGACCCCCCCACGTGCCACTGTGACCCCCCCCCCCCCACACGACCCACTGTGACCCCCCCTATGAGAACAGTTTTGGTGGCTAATGGGGCTCTAATGAATAACCTAAGGCAAGTGTAGGGCTCATGCACTGCTGGGAGGGGCTCATGAAAGGCCCGTGTTCAAGGTATCAAGGCCTGTGCCTGGTATACCCTCAGCCAGCAGTCAGAGCAGAAACCTACCCTGATAAAAGGAGTCGCTCTCTCCCTCTCTGGCTTGCTCTCCCTCCCCCGATTGATACCGTGCATGGCAGACCGTCGCCATTGGTGTGTGTGTGTGTGTGCGTGCGTGCGTGAGAGACGGCGGATCGAATGAAAGCGTGATGTGGATTCGGCCGCAGGTTCGGGATGTTCGAGTTCCTGAGTAACCGGATGCGGGACGAGACGGGGAAGCTGGACAGCACGCAGGGGCTGCTCTGTGGCCTGGGGGCGGGCGTGGCCGAGGCCGTCGTGGTGGTGTGCCCCATGGAGACGGTGAAGGTGGGGGCCGCTAACGCCGCTAAAACAGCAATGCGCCTGTGCGCCGCAGTCAGAAACGCCGCAGGCTCACGCCACGTAAACCGGTCAAGCGAACAACCTCTATTGGATAGATTAAAAAAATTATTATTATTATCATTTTATTTTTTTATTGCGCTTTTGGCGGGGAATCTCGCCTCAACCGCCGCCAATGTGTAGCACCCACCTGGGTGTCTTTGAAACATCTTTGGTGCGGCCTGCATTTCATACGTTAAGTCCAAACCTGCAGAAGGCCACACGAAGGCTGTTCATCCTTCATCGTGTGGAGGAGGAGGAGGAGGAGGAGGAGGAGGAGGAGGAGGAGGTGGTGAAATATCCCAGGGGCCGGTTTGGGTTCAGGGAGGCCGAGCCTGAAGGCTGCACTCTTTTTTGCGTCGGGTTTTAACTGCCGTTCGCTTAATTAATTGTGGAGCGCGTTCCCGCGACTTGAGACGATTCGTCAGCAATGCCGCGTACATTCTGCGTCCGCAGGTTAAGTTCATCCACGACCAGACCTCGGGTAACCCGAAGTACAGAGGCTTCTTCCACGGGGTGAGAGAGATCGTCAGAACTCAAGGTGAGCAAAAGCACTGTGTGACTGTGTGCCGCCCTCTGGTGGCCACTACAAGTAGTGCGTGTAAAGGCAGTCATACTGTGGATCGGGGGTTAGTGGTCATTGAAAAGGTGACTGATGACCTGCCGCTTTGGTTTCTCTCAGGAATTAAGGGCACGTATCAGGGCCTGACGGCGACAGTATTGAAACAGGGCTCCAACCAGGCCATTCGCTTCTTTGTGATGACCTCACTCAGGAACTGGTACAAAGGTCAGTGCTGGCACGCTCTTCTCCGGCAGTTTCACCCGGTGTGTGGTGTACGCACACACGCACGCACACACATGAATAAAATAATGTTTGTTGTGGTTTTAACCTCCCGTCTCCAGGCGATAACCCAGATAAGGCTATTAATCCGCTGATAACGGGCACGTTTGGGGCCATCGCTGGGGCTGCCAGCGTTTTCGGGAACACACCTCTGGACGTGATCAAGACCAGGATGCAGGTACGACACGCCGGCCAAGTACCGGATGTTTCCGGAAAAATAACTAAACCTACGGAAAGTGTGACAGGACAAATGTGTTCATCTGAGATGCAGTTAGTAAAGGGCAAAGGCCACCGATTTTGCGGTTTAACTTTTTACTCAACGTTTAGGCATCTGGTGTCCTGGCCCTAGTTAGTGTCCTGGTCCTAGTCAGTGTCCCGGTCCTAGTCAGTGTCCCGGTCCTAGTCAGTGTCCCGGTCCTAGTCAGTGTCCCGGTCCTAGTCAGTGTCCCGGTCCTAGTCAGTGTCCCGGTCCTAGTCAGTGTCTGTCCTCCTCTGCAGGGTCTGGAAGCTCACAAATACAAGAGCACCCTGGACTGCGCCGTGAAGATCATGAAACACGAGGGCCCGACTGCGTAAGTGACCTCCCAGAGTCCCACACTCACCTCCCCCAGAGTCCCACACTCACCTCCCCCAGAGTCCCACACTCACCTCCCCCAGAGTCCCACACTCACCTCCCCCAGAGTCCCACACTCGCCTCCCCCAGAGTCCCACACTCGCCTCCCCCAGAGTCCCACACTCGCCTCCCGCAGAGTCCCACACTCGCCTCCCGCAGAGTCCCACACTCGCCTCCCGCAGAGTCCCACACTCACCTCCCCCAGAGCCCCACACTCACCTCCCCCAGAGCCCCACACTCACCTCCCGCAGAGCCCCACACTCACCTCCCCCAGAGTCCCACACTCACCTCCCCCAGAGTCCCACACTCACCTCCCGCAGAGTCCCACACTCACCTCCCGCAGAGCCCCACACTCACCTCCCCCAGAGTCCCACACTCACCTCCCCCAGAGTCCCACACTCACCTCCCCCAGAGTCCCACACTCACCTCCCCCAGAGTCCCACACTCACCTCCCGCAGAGTCCCACACTCACCTCCCCCAGAGTCCCACACTCACCTCCCGCAGAGTCCCACACTCACCTCCCCCAGAGTCCCACACTCACCTCCCGCAGAGTCCCACACTCACCTCCCGCAGAGTCCCACACTCACCTCCCCCAGAGTCCCACACTCACCTCCCCCAGAGTCCCACACTCACCTCCCCCAGAGTCCCACACTCACCTCCCCCAGAGTCCCACACTCACCTCCCCCAGAGTCCCACACTCACCTCCCACACAGTCCAAAACTCACCTCCCCCAGAGTCCCACATTCACCTCCCGCAGAGTCCCACACTCACCTCCCCCAGAGTCCCACACTCACCTCCCCCAGAGTCCCACACTCACCTCCCCCAGAGTCCCACACTCACCTCCCCCAGAGTCCCACACTCACCTCCCCCAAAGTCCCAAACTCACTCCCGCTGACATCATCATCATCATCATCAAATCATAACCGTGTGTTCAGGGATGTTCTTACGCGACACGCACATCACTTTACGCTGTGCATGAATGTCTGCGAAGTGAAGCGATGGAAAACAAGCGATCAGCGAGATGCCTCCCCCCTCCTCCTCCGCAGATTCTACAAGGGCACGGTGCCGCGCCTGGGCCGCGTGTGCCTGGACGTGGCCATCGTGTTCGTGATCTACGAGGAGGTGGTGAAGGTGCTGAACAAGGTGTGGAAGACCGACTGAGGAGGACGGCCGGCCCCGTGACATCGCTCTGGGGATGAAAGGGGCGCGGGGGGGCGTTTGCCACGGCCACCGGTCCTGCGTCCGCTAACAGCTATTAATACTTTTTTTTACAATGTTGTTAATACACTTTATTTTAAAAATGTGACAGATTTCTATGAATGTGAAACATAGGGGCTTATTTAGGCTGAAATGGACGAACCGTTTACCCTTTCCTGGCCTCTCGAGATGGAAGAAATGGGACAGGAAACGGTCCTGCAGTTTTGTCATGCCAAGCGGACTCTTACTCCACTTTACAGTCCGAACTAGTCTCCTGAGGATAATGCCAAATGTCACGTGAAGTAGATTTCTTCACTGGACAACAAGCCGCAAATCAATCAACAGTTTATTCATAAATCTTAAATCAGTTAATTGCTGCAAGAACACACACACGCCCATTTAGAATGCCTTAACACATTTTATACCCCCAACATACACATTTCACACCCCCAACACAATCCTTCAGAATGCCTTAACACATACACCCCCAACACAATGTCCTTCAGAACGCCTTAACACATTGTACACCACCAACACAATGTCATTCAGAATGCCTTAACACATTATACACCCCAGCAGTGTCTTAAAGAATGCCTTAACACATTATATACCCCCAGCACCTAGATTATACACCCCCAACACAATCCTTCAGAATGCCCCAACACATTATACACCCCAGCACAATGTCCTACAGAATGCCTTAACACATACACACCCCCAACACATGCCATTTCCCCAGTATAATTTTGTATTTCTTTTTTTTTTTTTAACATTTTTCCTTCCATTTTGAGCAGGTCAGTGCACAACTATGACGGTTCTATTCCAGTGAATTTATTTATCATCCATTCAGCCAGATTCCTTAACAAATACGAATACGTGCTCATTTTAAATGGACTTTTACAAACGGTGTTCATCGTTCCATGCACGTACAGAAAACATAAACTCTTGCCGCACACCGGCTGGTGTGACACCGCGGCCTGTTCCCTGGCCGCCCGGCAGTGTGGAGACGGTGTCGGAGGGGAAAGGGCCTCATGACGGGGGGCGGTTCTGGGCTGAGCTCCGCAGCGAGACGTTTATTAGCATTCACACCTTCAGTGCCTTGAGGTTCGGTCATTTCGCGGAACGTGAAAGCATTTGCGCAAAAGGGCGAAGCCTCGTGAGAATGCCTCCCCAATGTCGCTGTGGCTTTTATACACGGCTTATCCTTCTTTCAAAAGGAGTGTATCCTTTTTTTTTTTTTTTTTTAGGCCATTTCATAAGCCTCAGAAACACGTTTAAGCAGACCCCCCCCCCCCCCGGTCAAATGGGTACACCTTTGACCTTTGGCCTCGTCAGCATGGCAGTGCAGTTCGTAATTACGAAAGCTGTGACATCACTGTGACCTGTCCGTTATGCCCACCGAAGCTCTGGTGTCTCACTGCCAGTCCATGAGCTCCAGCAGGCTGCTGCGATTTGGGGGAGCCCCTCGTAGGGTCTAGCAGAATGTGTGCCGAACCACGCCCTGGCTCAACTTCAGACACGAGGGAAACTTGTTTCCTTCTGCTTTTGCATAATGTGCATAATGTTGCCTTGCGTAGCTGAGCAGCCCTGCTGTAAGATTCTTTAACATTAGAAATGACAAAAAACACACTATACAAATATATATCTAATGGGATTCTGCTATCAATCCACAGTACCCGCTACAACTGAGTCAACACGGATGTCAACTCACAAGCTGAAAGCAGCACTTTATTTACCAAAAACAATACCACCTTTACATGTGCTACAGTATGTAAGACATCACCCGAGGTGCTCGTGCCTGTGTGTACAAACCGTGTGTGTGTGTGTGTGTGTGTGTAGAGAATACACAAGTGTGTATGCATAAACCATACGGGTGTGTGTGTGTTAATGCAGGTGTGGTCATGTGTCTAACGCAGTGTGCCTTCAGAACACAATGAATGTCAAAAATAATAAAATCTAACTGTTCTTTAATTCAATAAATGAAGCTGAAACACTGGGACAATGCCTACTTCTGATTTTGTGAGCAGATGTTTGTGAAAAGACAGGCTGAGGAGCACCATGAAACTGAGGAGCACCATAATTCACTGGACACATTTTTTCTTATTTTGGCTCTGTGCTCTAGCACTTTCAGTTTGAAAGGATACAGCAACACTGAGGGTATTATCATCCATATTGGATGAACCGTTTAGAAATTACAAAATAAATGGTCATTTTCAAACTCAAAATGCTAAGAGTACAGGAACAAAGGAACAAAAAATGTGTTACTATCCAATGAATTATGGTGCTCACTGTACATCAGTAAGGCAGGGGTTCTAGTGTACGTGGCATTTTTATTTATTTTCTTGACGAGTGCATGAATGACAGCCAAACACTGTTCTTGTGTCCCTACACAGTACATTTTACTCTAACACACCAGCACTGGTTATTTAGCCGGGGTAATTGGGGGAAACAAAAACCTGTATACACACTAGCCCCGCAGGACTGAGTGAAACCTGCAGACGCTGCGGCCCTCCAGGACTGGAGTTAAACCTGGAGTTGCCCACCCCTGCTGGAAGTACAGTGGAACATCATGTGTAAAAATCAACAGCCACCACTAGGGGCAGACATGGGCCGTTCTGAGTTGAGGAGTAGTTGGTGTGTAAATCAAACGTGGAAGTTAAGTCATCTGATCAAGTGCGTCCCAAACTCCGTAGGCTCAAAACCATAGACATATATACATGTATATATATATATATATATATATCCACGTACAAAACAGGCAAGTACGACTCGAATTCGCCGGAAGTTCTCTTCTTGTACTTGCGAAGACCATTGAACCGACAATTCAAACTTCAGAGCGCACTTTCCGTTGCCAGTATTCAGTCGAACATTACGAGTGTAAGCCGCTGCTGCTTGTCAACCTGCACCGGATGCATTTCTCGTTACGAGTCATGACGTTATAATAAAGTTCGTCTCAACTTGTTGGAATTTGTGTTCTTGCATTCCAAGCAGACGCACTTGCAAGTTGCGCTTGTAATAACACGAGTGCACAAGTACACGAGTGTGCAATTTGAGACACTGCCTGCGATGGGAGGGTTCATGAACTACAAGCAGGTGTCAATCACCGAACCGTCAGAACAAATCTAAAGGCTTAGAATAGAACATAGAGAGCGGTGTAAAGTCAGGAAATGAAAGTTTTACTGGACAGAAATCTGTGTTGTTTTACGTCACTGGGAGAAGTGATAAGTGATGATAAGGGGAAGCCTGTAGCCTTGTGGCTAAGGTACATGGCTGGGACCCGGAAGGTTGGTGGTTCTGGTGCATCCACTATAATATCTGCACAGCTGTTGGGCCCTTGAGCAAGGCCCTTAACCTCACATTGCTCCAGGGGGGGATTGTCCGCTGCTCAGTCTAATCAACTGTAAATTGCTTTGGTTAGAAGCGCAATAAGTAAAAGAGCTATATAAATGCAGTCCATTTAAAAAAAGCTGAATATCCTTGAGGTCTGCATTTAAATGGTCTGCTGCAGACAGAGAAGGCCATCACTAGGGCAACCTGTGATGATCAGTGTCGCTAGGGCAACCTGTGATGATCAGTGTCGCTAGGGCAACCTGTGATGATCAGTGTCGCTAGGGCAGCCTGTTATGATCAGTGTCGCTAGGGCAACCTGTGATGATCAGTGTCGCTTCATGACAGCAAACCACAGCAGGCTCACAGCGTTCAACATGTTCAACATAGGGCGGCCTGTAGCGTAGTGGTTAAGGTAAAGGACTGGGACACACAAGGTCGGTGGTTCTAATCCCGGTGTAGCCACAATAAAATCAGCACAGCCGTTAACCCTGCATTGCTCCAGGGGAGGATTGCCTCCTGCTTAGTCTAATCAACTGTACGTCGCTCTGGATAAGAGCGCCTGCCAAATGCCAATAACGTAATGTCGAATCACAAAATGACTTGTTAACGAGTCTGTTTATTAGTCTCATTGAGCACTTTTTCCCTGATTCCTTACTCCTTTCAGTCCCAAGAGTGCCATATGGCTCTCTCCACCTTACACATTTTCAACCAATCTAAAGGACTGCTGTACGATTGTTTTGAGCCCCGATTAAAACCCAACTAAATATTCTCAGCTTTCTCAGCCAAAGCCAAAGCCCCTTGGGATGTGGGTGGAGCCACTTCATATTGGGCGTGGGGCTGAACGGGCTGATAAGATGGTGTCCCCATCTTCAAACAATCCACAGAACAAACCACAAACAACTGCTCCAATGTTTTAAATGTGTTCGTATTGAATGTGATGAGGAAAAGTTGGCGAATCACTGGAAATGAACGCTGTACGCTGAGGAGATCCATCCCAGAAATGTTGGTCATGAGAGCGGGTAGGCCCGCTGGTCTTATCCAAAATAACAGGACCGTTGATGACACACCTCCCCTGGGTTCTGGGATCTTAATCTGCTCGGGGTGAAAAATCTACGCTCCACAGCTTTTAAATATTGCTGTGATTTGCAACAACAACAAAAAAACTTTCATGCAGTAAAATTATTAATATCATTACTCAAGTATACTTTAATGTGCCAACACCAATAACTGCTGAGTTCAGGCACTTTTAGCCAAAAAGCACTCGTTCTAATGATCAATACACAGCAAGTCAGCTCCAATCAGCCAGCTGTCGCCCCGGCAACCGTTCTTTACAGCCGCTGCCAGCAGCACAAGGCTTTACTCTCTTTAAAGATGAACCGTGCACAATATTAGGCCTCGACGCGGCCCTGGTTTACATACCAATGTCGGGGGCCACATTGGCTCAGGCGGTAAGAGCGGTCGTCTGGCAGTCGGAGGGTGTGTCGAAGTGGTCCTGAGCGAGACAGCAAGACAGCAAGACAGCTAACCCCCAATTGCCCCTGACGAGCTGGTTGGTGTCTTGCATGGCGACCAAATGCCGTTGGTGTGTGCGAGTGTGTGAATGAGAAGCATAAACTGCACAGTGCTTTGGATAAAGGCGCTATATGAATGCCAGCCATTTACCATTTACCTTACAAAAAACTTTGAAGGCGCGCCCACCCACCGACACCCCCAATCTAACTTCTGAACTGATGTTACTTGTGTTTGCAATTAGCTGAACGTAGTTAGTGCCAATACCAGCCACTGTAAACACCTGTGGATTTCAGTCTGCTCTCCAGAGTGCCTGGAAGGAAGCACAATTCAGTAACACAAGCATGCATACTCACAAACGCATCAAATTCATTGCCGCTTTTATTCTTATCAGACATCTCCAGTCTTCAGAAAGTCTGGGAGTCTAGACATGAGCTCCCTGCCTGGGAGGCTTCAGGCTACACCTTTCCCTCCCCAACTCACCACCATGATTAGCCTTAGACTGTAATGGCACTTATGTATAGATTGTATAGATGTTACTTGTATAGGTATTGTTATTTTTTGTATTCTAGCTGCAATTGTGGTATGCTAGTTTGAAAGTTGATTGTACTCTTAAAGGGTTCTGATTTTCTGCATGTCTACACTAGGACTCGGAACTATACTGTCCTCTCAGGTCCTCTTTGCACTTGTTCTTGTGTTTAATTTGCACTTTGTTGTACGTCGCTCTGGATAAGAGCGTGTGCTAAACGCCATGTGATGTCATGTAACGTAAATGCTTTTCAGATACAGCACAAAAATAAAAAAGGCCCACACCCAGAAGAGGCCCAAGGAGTTTTTAGAATAACAAATAGAGGAGAAAAGCGAGGTACCGGGCAGAAGTGAACACAGACACGGGTGGCCAGTGTGTCATAGTAATGACTGAGCATGTTTGTTTTATTATATTTTCATGGCGAAAATCCTGCATAGCATGCCTTTAAACGGCCGATGCTAGGCCAACTCATCTCCACCGCCCCACCGGACCTGACTGCCGGCAGACCGCTGCACTGCCGATTTACATAGCTGAGGCTGATCTGAGACTGCTGATGGGCAGCTTAAAAGATGACCACATGCTTGCCGCCAGGGTAGAATATGTGGGTGTGAGTGCTTGACTGGGATTGAGCGATAAACCATTGGCTGTTTTGTTTTTTCCCCTTTCATGTTCGTTCTACTTTTTCTTTTTTTAATTCATTTTTCAATCATGTAATTCATGTACAAGCAGGGGATATTTGTATATCCATTATGATAATGAACACTGACGTGAATGAATATATGTGCGTTTCACTGTCTTTTGGGCCAGTGAATTGTAACCAAGGTACAGTAACTGCTTTGCGCAGCCGCTACTGCTGAGGGGAGTTAGCCTGAGGTCGCAGTTACCGAGACTCGCTAGCCTAACACTTGACACGGTAACACAATGGTAAACAGAATGAATGACCATCAACCCGGTTTATCACAGACTCAATAAGATGGTGTGTGGAGTATTTCTGAAGGCAATTCTGCGCTTCAAAGCACCACTGAGAAATAGAGTAATGTGTATTTACATATTTTTAATAACCACTTCGCTGTATCACTACGGATACTGCACAGGCTGCTATTTAGGGAGGTCAACGCACGGTACACACGCCCCTGGGCTTCTGCGACGGAAAATGCAGCACGTCGCACTGCGCAGGTGCACGCCTACTTTCTGCGATTCTATTTATAGTAGGTGACGTCACCATGAAATATCTCCGACCACCCCCCCGCCCCCCTCCCCCTGGCCAGAGTGGAGACCACGGAGCGTCGGCGCGACTGCGGCAAAGTGTGCGGAGCAAGAGCAGCGCTAGCTTAGCACTGGTTCAGGGGAAGCGAGTGAGGCCGGGGATAGCCCACGCAGGACGGTAGTCTGACTAGACACTGCATTCTAGTTAAGAAATCCAGAAAGGAAGACAAGTTACAAGAAGAGACGTGGAACAGAGAATTGCATTGGCAGTGGGAGGCAATCGTTAGAATATCATTTTGGCAGATAGCTATAGCCATAATTGCATCGATCTATAACGTTACTTCTGGTCGCGTACCGTTGCATTATATATTCCAGCCATATAGCTAACGTCTTTCTTTGGGTGGTGTGCCCGTGTCTGCTCATTCCCCAGCAGAGATCGAGCGTTTAGGCTTTGTGTTAGGCGGCTAGGTAGTTGGCTAGCTACACCTCGGTGTGTGCGTGTTCAGCCAGTGCAGTGTCCAGTGAGTCTATAAAATCGCTAGTATGGTTGACAGGGAGCAGCTCGTGCAGAGAGCCCGTCTGGCGGAGCAGGCAGAACGGTACGACGACATGGCATCTGCGATGAAACTGGTGAGTAACGTTACTCTTCTGTGATATAGCTTATTATGCATCTTTAGAGCTAACGTATTAATTTCCGATCATGTGGCTCGCTAGCAGAAGTATAGCCGGCTAACGTATTATAGTCCAGCAATGAGCAACATTGCGCTATTGCGATTGACAGCTATACAGTCTGCATATTAAAGTCAGCACAAGCTAACGTTACAAGTAGCTAGGTTAGTAACCTTAAGTTAAAGCCAACGTTTGCTCTACTGGGCTTCCAGCTGGCAAACTCTGGCTAGTCTATCCAGTGAGGTTTAGCCTAGGGGTAGCTAACTTAGTCGTTGGAAAGGCCGACACGTTGCTTGCTGGTTCGTTAAAAAGCCGTGTCATGAAGGTTCCAGGTAAGCTAGCTAACGGTAGCTAACGGTTTGCTCGGTGACAGGTTGATATGGAGTCATTAGCTTGCTATCGTTATAGACTAGCTACCATTCACTCATTAAGCGGCGCAATATTAGCTGGTTTACTAACCTAATCTAACTGCAACCAATTTTAAAGATTTGAACGACATCCTGGGAGAAAAAAAAATGGAATGGCTAAACGATCAATAACGATTTTGCAAGCTGTTCAGTCATGTTTGAACATTTTGAATTCTTATTGTCCCGATGCCTCAATTAATGTCATATGGTTAGAGAGGGCAGGTGCAGCTAAAATAACGACTACCTTAGCTAGTCGACGTTGTCATACCTTAGCGCAGCTGTTCTTTTAGGCTAGCTAAAACACTAGCTAGCTAACCATATGACATAAAATAGCTAGAGTAACGTTACGTGAGTAACTTAACGTTAATATAACCGAGTAGCCTAAATTACGTTAAAGTTAGTCCTTCTGTAACATTAAGTGATATTTCTGACACCACATAAAGTTAGCTAACTTGCATACATATCATAGCTCACTTTAGCCAATTGGATGCATACAGAAACACAGCAGGTAGCATTGGCAGGGTTGCAGTATTTTCCACCAATCACGTCTCATCTCGCTTTCACCTTGTGAATTTGCTGAACCACAAACGCTAGCCTACACAAGCTACAACCTTTACCAGCCTACATATCATTTTAACATGACTGTTCTGCCACGTTGGTTTAAAGCTGTGGCTTGGCCAACATATTGACTATGATTACAGCACTCTTCTGTAACTAATGGCATTTCGACCCAGGGGATGGCTACATTGCTAGCTAGCTAAGGTATTCATAATGAAAAGGATGAGACCGCCAAACTAGTCGTGGAAGCATTTGGTTTCAAGTTAACAAGCTAACGACGGTAGGCTACTGTTAACCGCATTTAACTGTTTACAACCACTCAGTAATGGAAAATAAATCATCTGCATCTCGTACCTTCATCTTGGGCTCAATATTCATTTCAGTTTTCCCTCCTTCTCTATCCTCCATCTGGGGATAGTTGCATCAGCTGTAACTCGGCTAGCCAACGAAAGCTAATTGGTAACACCACCACTGCCTGACGTCTCCGTATAGTCGTTAACAGTAAAGCAAGCTCTTATTTCAAGTATACAAAATAAGTAATGAGTTCCGTTTTACACCAGAATATCAATACAATACCGACACGCAAATACGGTACTTCTATATCGTCTCCATCAACTAACCAGACTACATTTGTACTCGCGGTTACGTCGATCCTCAAAAAAAAAAAAGTTGAAATGATTAATTAATTAGGTAGCGTGATCTACGGCCCCCAAAATATTAGAGGCAAGTAGATATTAAGGCCCGGACACACCAAACCGACGGTCGACGTCGGAGCCCCCGGAGTCGTCGATGAGAGAGCTCTCGAAACCGTCGGTTTGGTGTGTCCCGGCCTTTAGGGCCACCGGTCTGTCTCCACCATGTGACCTGCAGAAAATTAAACTTGCATTTCAATGGTTATACTCCAGGGGCCCCACAGCCACTCCAATAGTCAAGTGACGTTTCATACAATTTAGTTTCCGATCGAGCCATTTATGAACGATAAGTTGATCTAATCTAGGGAGAGTCACGAAATAAAGTGAACATGGATGCTATGTGTGTCTTTGAGCCAGAGGTACTCGCTCCTGGTCCTGGAGAGCCGCAATGTCTGCTAGACAGGCTCCGGTCACCTGGGGCTCATTCCAATCCCTTATTTTTCTCCACTTTTTTTCTTATCCTTGCCGCTGACCCAGACATCGACCAAGCTCCACCATCTTTAAGGACATTCCAACCCCTTAAATGTTCCTTCTAGGAGATGAAAGCAGAAGTTAGGAACTCCCAATCTTTTCTCTGAGCGCAAGAAAACATCTTATACATCAGGCTTTCCTGGTGTATAAATTATCGACCTGTGAATGCACCTCTCCCCATCTGCGGACACATGTAACCGACGTGGCTTTGAACTTAGGTTTGAAGGAGCGAGCACATTCCGTTTGCCTAAATCACGTTCTCTCGACTTCCCCATCTTTACTTTACCTTTTACTTGCCTACACGTTGTCCTACGTTCTCCCGAAGGGTGGAGTTAGGGGCAAGAAAAGAAAAGGAGAAAAGAGGAGAAAAATAAGGGATTGGTTGCTGATCTTAAGTAAAACTACAACGCAGACTGTGGGTTAGAGACCTCATATGAGCCCACTCAGGTTTCTTGCCTCTACAATTTCTTTTGACCACTAATTTCCTTTTAAATTTGTGCAAACAGGATACAACACACAACAGGATAGGCCATAGAGTTAGCGTAGCACACACAACAGGATAGGCCATAGAGCGTTAGCATAGCGCACTGATTGCAGGATAGGCCATAGAACATTGGCCTAGCACACTAGCAGCAGGAAAGGCCATAGGGTTAGCATCGCAAGCACAGCAGGATAGGCAGCAGAGCGTTAGCATAGCACACACAACAGGATAGTCAATAGAGCGTTAGCATGGCACACGCAGTGGGATAGGCAATGGCGTGTTAGCATAATGTGCTAATGGAAGGATAGGCCATGGAGCATTGGCATAGCACACACAACAGGATAGGCCAGAGTGCTAGCATAGCTGGCTAATGGCAGGATAGGCCAGAGTGTGTTGGCCTAGCATGCTAACTGCAGGATAGGCCATGGAGTGTTAGCATAGCACGCTAATGGCAGGATAGGCCATGAAGCATTGGGATGGCATGTGCGCTGGGAAGCCTGGGCATGGTCAGCCCAGGATGTTCTGGAACAGCGTGTTGCACCAGCGACGCATGTTGAGCTGCCCGCAGCTCGTTTGGAAGAGGGGAACCTGACTCCTCAGAGCCACATCAGTGTCCTCCTGACCTCTATACCCACTTGGGTACAAGTGCTGCTAAATATAGGCCCCCATTAAGGCCCAAGCCATAAAACCTAAAAGTGTAGTAATACTCTGCCAATCAGAGAAGCCCAAATGCGATAACTACTACTACTACTAATAATAATAATACGTTTCTGTTTTACTGAGGAAATAATTGCTATATATGCTCTTAATTGATGTGTAGTCATTCCATATGACTGTCATTCGCCCATCTGGCTCTGCTAGCTGTCTAGGTTAACATTAGCCCATCTGACACCGCTCGCTGTGTAGATTAGCAATAGTTTAGCATTAGCTTAGCATTAGCCCATCTGACACTGATAGCTGTCTAGGTTAGCATTAGCCCATATGACACTGCTAGCTGCCTAGGTTAGCATTAGCACATCTGACACGGCTAGCTGCCTAGGTTAGCATTAGCCCATCCAACATGGCTAGCCTCCTAGGTTAGCATTAGCCCATCCGACACGGCTCGCTGTTTAGGTTAGCAATAGTTTAGCATTAGCTTAGCATTAACCCATTTGACACCGATAGCTGTCCAGGTTAGCATTAGCCCATCCGACACTGCTAGCTGTCCAGGTTAACAATAGGTTAGCATTAGCCCATCTGACATTGCTAGCTGTCCAGGTTAGCATTAGCCCATCTGACACTGCTAGCTGTCCAGGTTAGCATTAGCCCATCCGACACTGCTAGCTGTCCAGGTTAGCAATAGGTTAGCATTAGCCCATCTGACACTGCTAGCTGTCCAGGTTAGCAATAGGTTAGCATTAGCCCATCTGAAAACTGCTAGCTGTTCTCGGTGAAAGAAATGGGTCTGCTCAGGTCAGCAGCAGCTGTGAGTGCCTGCAGTGAAGGGGAACAGCCTTGGGCTGCCTCATGAGCCAACTGTGACTCAGTAAAAACTGCCTGGTGGGCAGGGCAAGCCAAGCCATATCGGTTTCTGGATTTCAGACCAGAAATGTAATTTAAATGTAAATTATTTAATTCGCCCAATCATTCACATGATCGGTCATTCATAGCCACATTTCGTGACATGAACAGCAGCGGATGAATGTCCTCGTCTTTATTGCGGTCCGATTTACAACCGAATCGGTCATGGCGCATGTGGCTAATTAGGCGATTGAGCCACATAAAACGTACGAGTGTGTCATTGTAAATCAACCTTTTTCCAGTGGAGTAGAGTTGTTTAAAAATCAGTTTGAACATGGAATTACACAGTTTTTTTTCTGATAGACGTCAGTAGAATTAGCGTCTCTCTATAGTACTCTCGATGCAATGCGATCCGAAAAGGGAAGTCTGCGGCAGTGAGCGCCGAAATGCGTATACATTACATTTCGTGTGAACTGTTGCTGTCACAATACCAGGGTTTCTCAACTCTAGTCGCCAGGACCCACTTGCCAGAAGGTGTTTGTTGAAACCAGGAACTCCCACACCTGGGCCATGTTCAATCTGAAAACCTTTACATTACATTAATGGCATTAGGCAGACGCTCTTATCCAGAGCGACGTACAACAAAGTGCAAAATGCCCATAAACAGGGATAAGTGCGCAGAAAGACCCTAGAGGGAAGTACAATTTCAACTGCTAACAGTACAATAAAGATGAGGGCTAGGGCCTATTTTATTAATGAATTGTATTTATATCTAAAAATATACATATATATATTTTTATATATACCGTGCCATGCAAATGTATGAACAATAAACAGTTTACGTAGCCAAACACAGTTTAGCTACGTTTTTCTACGGTTTCTGTGTTGAACAATACGTCGTCTCCCAGCAACGTTTTTCTACAGGCTTTGAGGTGCGTTTGCTCCCATTTGGTGGGTGTGTCGGGGGTGCAGCCCTAATCAGCAATGCTGTAGGCCTGTGCCAGAGAACGCCTTCTCAGATGCCGTTGGAGCAAACCGTACTACGGCGGTCAGCGCACCACCATTCAATTTAAATAAACGTTTTGATCCGTTTTGTCAGGGCTGAACGTGGCCCTACTTTAATGCCTGGACCAATCAAACCACCCAACATGCCACTTGATTAGTTAAACCGGGCATGTCAGTTCCTGGCTATGATGACCGGAATGGAGTTGAGAAACTGTTGACTACATGTGTGGTTGTGTGGCCGAGCCAATGAACCGCGTTTGAACTGGAAGGGGGGGGATTTCCTTGTTCTGGATTTAGACACGCGAAGGATGGTCGTAGAGGGCTTTTCCTAGAATTCTGTGAGATCTAGCCTCGCCCCATTTCCCAGGGCTGGCCATTGCATAACAGGCCTTTAAGGACGACATCGTCCCCCTCCCTGATCCATTTCACACTGCCAATGTGCCTTTTTTTTTTTTTTAGAAGGTCCATTTTTAAACTGTGACTTTCAACGCACATCTGTTCAGGCATGTCTCTCAGGCCTAAAAGGAGCCTTTAACTCACCAGGGCAAAAATATGAACGTGTCCAGCTGGATATTGAAGGACTGCGGGTATCTGGATAAGACTAACGGGAATGAATGAACAGAGCTGGACGACACGGAGTCTTCGGATGACTGTCTGCCGTATGGATGTTTCGGCATCCATGACGGCTGCCTCAGTCATATGTACAGGGAGCGTACCTGGAAGCTTGTCTTCCTGTCCGTGGGCCATCGTAAGGTATGCACGTGTAGCAGAAAAAGGTTTCTGGCCCTTTAAATATATATTTTTTTTTTTACATATTAAAATGAGACCAAGTAGAGGAGATGATTCAAGGGAACAGAATTCATAATCACAGTGTGAAAATAGAGATGACACACTATCCGACCTCTTCGGTTTACCAAGCGGTCCCCAATAGTATTTTTGACACAGACAGGATGCAGCTCTCCTTTTGAATGTTCGAGAGCGTTCTGGTTCGATTTCCCATCAGGTCGTGAGACCAACGTTAGGAGTTCGGATGCGACAGGCCCTTGAATAGGTTTTCGTTTGTAACAGAACTTCAGTCAGTCAGGAAAAACAACATTCTCACAAAGACATTCCAGGTAGTTACATTACAACCTAGGCGATTAGACAAATCAATCCAATCCCCCCGGAACAATGTGGGGTTGAGGGCCTTGCTCAGTTGAGGGCCCAGCAGCTGTGCCTGCACTAGGGCCTGAACCACCGACCTTCCGGGGTCCCAGAGAAGCAACTTCGCTCCTAGGCTACGCCACGCAAACATTACTTTTAGTAAGGAACCCAAAAAAACGTTTTCGTTGATGACGTTTGTGTTCTGAGCCACCCTGAGTACAGCCTCTCCCTCTCCCTCTCCCTCTCCCTCTCCCTCTCCCTCTCCCTCTCCCTCTCCCTCTCCCTCTCCCTCTCCCTCTCCCTCTCCCTCTCCCTCTCCCTCTCTCTCTCCCTCTCCCTCTCTCTCTCCCTCTCTCTCTCCCCCTCCCTCTCTCCCTCCCTCCCTCCCTCCCTCCCTCTCTCCCTCGGCAGGTGACGGAGCTGAACGAGCCGCTGTCCAACGAGGATCGCAACCTGCTTTCCGTGGCGTACAAGAACGTGGTGGGCGCGCGGCGGTCCTCCTGGCGGGTCATCTCCAGCATCGAGCAGAAGACCTCGGCCGACGGCAACGAGAAGAAGCTGGAGATGGTGCGCGCGTACCGCGAGAAGATCGAGAAGGAGCTGGAGACGGTGTGCCAGGACGTCCTGACGCTGCTCGACAGCTTCCTCGTGAAGAACTGCGGCGACGGCCAGTTCGAGAGCAAGGTCTTCTACCTGAAGATGAAGGGCGACTACTACCGCTACCTGGCCGAGGTGGCGGCCGGGGAGAAGAGGGCGGCGGTGGTGGATTCGTCAGAGGCGTCCTACAAGGAAGCCTTCGAGATCAGCAAGGAGCACATGCAGCCCACCCACCCCATCCGCCTGGGCCTGGCCCTCAACTTCTCCGTCTTCTACTACGAGATCCAGAGTGGCCCCGAGCAGGCCTGCCTCCTGGCCAAGCAGGCCTTCGACGACGCCATCGCCGAGCTCGACACGCTCAACGAGGACTCCTACAAGGACTCCACTCTCATCATGCAGCTGCTACGGGACAACCTCACCCTCTGGACCAGCGACCAGCAGGACGACGAGGCCGGGGAGGCCAACAACTGAACCCCCCCCCCCCCCGCTATCCCCAATCCTGCCATCTGGTACTAGCTACTCACCTCACCCCCCAACCCCAACCTCAAACCCAACCCCCCCCGAAGTGCCCTTTCACCCATCTAGCTTTCTGCACCTTCATTCTTTCTCTCCATCTCTCTCTCCCTCCTCAGTCTCTCGCTGCCCCCCCCCCTTAAAGAAATCTACTGCAGCTACTGTGAAGTGTCCCTGTAGTTTAACTGCAGTACAATGCAGTTAGTGCAGCCTGAGAGCACTGCACATGAGGTAGTGAAACTGCATTATAACTGTAATAAATGCAGTAATACTGTAATAAAATAAAAAAAAGCAAGTGTCCAAAATATTGCATAATACTGCAATAACAATCATAGCAACTACAATCTGATACTAGCTACTCATCTTCCCCCCCCACCCATAGCCCAGCCCCCAAGTGACCTTTAACCCCTCCATCTTCCTCTGTATCCCATCTTCATTCTCTCTCTCTCTCTCTCTCTCTCTGGCTGTGGTGAAAACCGCATACTTGATATACTACTCATACTACAAAAATCAGCCTGAAATTTAGTGCGTGTAGTATGCAGTTTTAACACAGTGTCTGTGTCTCTGTCTCTCTCTGTCCCCCCCCCCCCCCGCCCCCCCCAACTTGTCACGTGTCCTCCCCCATGTCTTGAACGGCACCAGATGTTTGTCTATATAAAATAAAATAAAATAATGGGTTCGTTCTGGAATGTCCTGTAGGCCACAGCCTTCCTCTGGTCAGATAAGTGTTCCTGTTCATAACAGCACAGCAGCCTTCACTGTGGTTCATGTCACCGGTGGGCCACGCTTCAAGTGTTTTTTTTTTTTGTTTTTTTTTTTTGCAGAATATTAATGTGTGCAAAAAAAACAAAGAAACTGTGGCAAACCCCTTCAGCGTATCCAGTACCGGGTTTTCGCGTCCGTTCTTTGTTTAGGTGGTTCCTTTTCTGTCTGTGCCGTACGCATACCCGTGCGAGACAGATGGAGAGGGGGGTGGGGGTGGGGGTGGGTGTAGCCTGTGATTCTGCCCCGGGGGCGGGGGGGGGGGGACTTCGGCCGCACACTTCTACACACTTTAGTGAAGCAGCCCTATATATCTCAACACCCCCCAGACAACCACCCACCGACACCCCCCAGACAACCACCCACCAACACCCCAACTACATCTCTGGCAAACGAGTCGTGGCAGAAAGAAAAGTGCTATAGTGCGACCCACCCCTACCCACCACCAGCCTGTCTCTGTTCCCTGTTTCAGTGCTGCAGAAATACCCATGTCCTAAGCGTTCAGACCATCGCAAAACCTTGCGTACGCCACCGCATTTCCAGCTTGAACACTCGTTGCAAAGCATCAACATAGACACACACACACCCACACACACACACGACTGCAGAGACAAAATTCGGGATACACCTGTGCGTGCTGGTGTTGAGACGTGGCAATGGAATCACTGGGCGGTAGCGGCTACCTACCTACCTACCACAAAAAGCTTCAACCGTTTGAGTTTCCGGAAGCTTCCTTGGTCTTTCTGAAGCCCAGAACCGCGCGGCTGTTAGCGGACTGGCTCAACGGAGCGCGCTCAATGGCCACTACCGCCGTCATCTTCGGCCGCCGTACGGCGTTTACCCGTCCTGTACAACGATAACGGCGAAGTAAGACGTTATTTCACATGTTGGTACTGTTATTGTGGCCGTTTTTGAGTATTAAATGGGAATTAAGTGAGTCCTTAACGTGGAGGGGAGAAGACTGTAGAAACAGTGTGGGGGGGGACAAAACAAAAAAAAACAAAAGCCGAAAAACAGGTGCAGCAACGGCTAAAATAGGAACATTTTAGTCAGCAGTTCGGTATCGAGCAGTAGGACCACGTAGAGGATTTGCAGTCATGTTTCTGTGTTGTCACACTGCTCACCTGAAACCCAAGAATTTCCTGATAGCTGGTTAATTTCTCCCACAACAGTCGAAACTGTTTTCATTCTTGAGATTTTGGTGAAATCTTTTTTTTTTTTCTTTTTTCTTTTTTTTGTGCCAACCAAAGCTACTTTGAGAGTGCCAACTTTTAGTTAAATGTTGTGTTGAAGTCATCTTGATACCAAATTAAAACCAATTTATGTGTGGCGATGAAGCCCAATGTGTATTGTGCAAAGTATATAGTGTTGTTCAAAGTGTTGTGTGTGTGTGTTCTACCGGTTAAGAGATTAAATTAATATAAATGTCAATTCTGATCTCGGCTCACTGACTCTGCTGTTCATCAAAATGGCTGCAGTTACCATTTTCTCAAAAAGGAAACGTTGTTAAACATTTCTGTAAGATGGAGGCGTGTGTATCCATTTCATGATGCGCCACAGCTTTTGATTTTGAATGCATGTTCAAGGTCAAGTTACTATTGGCATTATGGTGCCTGGAGTCTCAGCGAATATGCAGCTGTTACTGTATATTGCTAAGGGGGAAATTGAGCCAATACAAATGCACTAACACTAACAGACACTAACAGAATTTGAATTAAGGGATGTCAACCAGCTTTCACAAAAATCTGTGGGGTTTTAATGCTCATTGATTTCACAAAGAATTGTCCAAAATTGTTCTGTTTTTGCCAAGCGTTTCATTCATATTAAAGTATGGAGGTGCACAGGTAATGAATTTTAAAAAATGTTGATTTCAACGTTGAATGGAATATTTCATTACTTATTATTTTCCTACTGTATTTATTTATTTTAATTTTGTAACAGTTGGCTGACCGATTGGTTGCTTGCAGTGTTCCGTTTGGCCAGACTGTAGTTGACGTTGTTGCCATTGACAAATGGACGGCCCGGCTTATGACTGAATGGAACGGTTCTGGATGAGAACTGCTAAAATAAAGGTTGCTGTATGGTCTACTGCCTTGACTGGAACTGGTGTTTTCTTTGGCTCCTCGATTTGATTAAGCCACATAATAACAATGCTATTGAGAAAGGGGTGTTTTTAATCTCACAGATTATATTCCCAATTTGGAAAAACATTTCCAAATTTCTTCAGAATTGAAGGCCCAGTTGCATTTGGCAAAAGGAAAGTGCCAGGGAGCATATTTTCTACGTAAATGCTGATTAAATCTATGTGCCCTTTCAGGCATGTCAGGCAGCTTTTTTTTTTTTTTTTTTAGCTTTTTATTTACCCCTTCTTTACTCCTGACTTAAAAAAATTTAAAAAAGTGCCCCCAAAATGTTTTTATTTCTTTTAAGTTAAGGTATTTGTGTGGCGAGGGCCTCCAATATTCTAATAATCTGCTTCACCTCCACTTGGTCCACAATTACTCCACACGGGTCCATAAATGAAATCACAAATCCAATGTAAAAAATAATAATAAAATTTTTTTTTAAAGGTACAAATCAGCTGTCAGGTACACAGGTTTGCAGATGAAACTCCAGAAGTATACAACACATAAGGCAAAAGGATTGTCAAATGAAAACCTTGAACGACGATACAATTTTATATTCCCCGTGTTATGTTGTTAATGATAAAAAGAGGTAAAAAAAAAAAAAAGAAAAAGCAATGAATAACATCATTGTGTGAAAGTTAAAACATTTGCCGGTCATCGTGTTCCAAAAGGAATGGGTAGTCAGACGCTTCCAGTGCAAAGCACTCAACAGAATATTTCCTCAAAAGTCCCTGTTATTGGTGGGGGGGGCTTGCAGCTTATGTGACAGCAGTGAACTCTCACCTCTCCCTCAGCTACGGTGGCCTTACTGCCCAAATCCCCCGTTATCCTCCGCTCACGGTCACGTCGTTGGTCTGGAGATGGTTGCCATGGTGTCTACCTTTACCGCCTGAGGGGAGCCGTCGCCATGGCGATGGAGGATGATAATGGAGACTGTTGCTATAGAGATGTGGAGGGGAGGAGGCTGCACGGAATGAAAGAGAGACGACGGAGAGGAGGAATGAGAGACCGAACGAGGAAATAAAGGAATGAGAGATGACGCAGCAACAACGGCGAAATCTAATCCATTAATTCTCAACCCAGAACCAGAATCTTTGTTGCCACTTATTAATTGGCAGATTAAAAGTACTTGATTACACAGTTAATATGTATTTCAAACTGATCTCAAACGCAAAAGACAAAGCAAAGCTCCCGCCGCTTCTCCGGAAGGCCAGGCCCACTTTATGTCCTCGGCTGGGACACGCCCCGCGCGCTGGCACATCCCATCCGGGAACACACAGGACCAGGCCTACAAGACACCAGAACAGAAATAAGCAACAAAATGCAGAATAAGGCTGAGAGGCCCAAGTGGCCGTAACACCCTCCCCATTAAGAAGAGGCTTGTAGGCTATCACAGGTCATTATGCCCACAACCATTATCACCAATAATCACCTATTTAATTCCACCAAATTCACCAAATGTGCCTAATTGGGCAACACAGTCCTTAAAGGTGCACACAAATATCCCAATAATCACAGAATTTAAATAAATTCCCATTTAAATTCCAAAAATTACACCCCATTAACCCCTATTTCTCCAAAACCATTTCCCAACTGTCGTAACATCTGTAATCCGGGCCCTGGAAAACAAAGACGACAGACAGGAAAACATGGGGTAATAAGCATGAAATGTTAATCAGTGGGAGCACGGGACGAAGCATCAGCTATCACATTGTCTGAGCCTTTAATGTGACGGATATCCAAGTTAAACGGCTGCAGAAAAAGAGCCCAGCGCATTAGCCGCTGGTTCGGATTCTGGAGTGACTGCAGAAATGTCAAAGGGTTATGATCACAATAGACCACAAGTGAAACAGCACCCCCGACATAAACATCAAAATCCTGAAGTGCCCAAATTAACCCTAACGCTTCTTTTTCAATGACTGAGTAGCTTGACTGATAGGAAGCAAACTTCCTGGAAAAGAAACTGACTGGACAGTCCATGCCTTGCTCATTCTCCTGGAGCAACACTGCACCAGCTCCGACCTGACTAGCATCAACGTGCAGTTTGAACGGCCGGTTCTATTGCGGAGCAGCCAAGACAGGAGAGGAAGTGAGGAGACCTTTTACACTCTCAAAAACAGACTGGCAGACTGGAGTCCAGTTAAACTTCACAGAAGACTTCAAGAGGTCAGTCAACGGCGCAACCACAGAAGAAAAGTTTGGGCAAAAACTGCGGTAAAACCCTATCCTGCCCAAAAAGCGCATCAGCTCTTTTTTTATTCGTGGGTGATGGGTACCGGTCAATGGCCAAAGTTTTAGCCCGAACAGGACGCACTTGTCCTTGACCCACCACTTTTCCCAAGTAAGTGACTGTCGCCCTCGCAAACTCACACTTTGAGAGGTTGATGGTCAATCGGGCGTCAGAAAGGCGATGGAAAAGAGCTCTGATAATGTCTAAGTGCGCCCCCCAGCTATTGCTATGGGCCACCGCATCATCTAAATACACCGCACAGCCCTCCAGACCAGCAACAACAGTGTTCATGAGGCGCTGGAAAGTGGCCGGTGCATTTCTCAATCCAAAACTCATGACTTTATAAGAGAACAAACTCTGTGATGTAATAAAAGAAGAAACATCTCTTCCACGGTCTAGGGGTATGATTCCCGCTTGGGGTGCGAGAGGACCCAGGTTCAAATCCCAGACGAGCCCCCATTTGTTACCGGCTCAAGGTAACAAAGAAAATGGCAGGAGAGACTTCGCAACTGTTTCACATTTAGGGTTTAATTTCGTGAAAACATATGTATTTCAAACTGATCTCAAACGCAAAAGACAAAGCAAAGCTCCCGCCGCTTCTCCGGAAGGCCAGGCCCACTTTATGTCCTCGGCTGGGACACGCCCCGCGCGCTGGCACATCCCATCCGGGAACACACAGGACCAGGCCTACAAGACACCAGAACAGAAATAAGCAACAAAATGCAGAATAAGGCTGAGAGGCCCAAGTGGCCGTAACAGGCACTAGACCTAATAAAACCTCCGGTGACCACCAGAGTTTTGAGCTTCAGGAGATCCCTTGTCCCCTGTTTGAGAGACAGATACAGTTATTTATAATTATCCAGAATGGATCCAATGTTTGAACCCTGAACTCTGATCCATAATTAAAGACACTGTCCCCCTCGTAAGGAGAGATTGGCAAGGTCTGAGAAATAGGCGTTGGAGAAAATGACACCTTCCACTTACTGGAAACTCAAAGTTATTACAAATTGGTCCAGACCAATATCTCCTTGGTATCATCAAACTGTAGTTCATTTTTGCCCCTGACTAATAGGAGTGGAAAAAACGGAGTATTGGGGTGCCTGAATTCATGACGAAACACGAACTATCATACGGCATGTAAAACCAGTATCTAGGTATAAGGGCATCTTCAGAGAAACTAAAAATGAGATTTTCACTTCAATTCCATGTTTTATTTCGTAAACGTATTACACACGTGACTTACTGATTTGAAAATTACTTATTCTGTCCTTTACTATTGCAATTATGTGTAATATTCACATCGGCACATTATATCCGTTTCGCCGATTTGCGATTAAAATAATATTTTTTCTCCAGTCTTTCGATAAGAACAGAAACACGTGAGCCATATGCTATACGACAATTAGCGCAAAGTAGGTCACTCTGTTGCCGTGCGTTTCCACCCGGACTGTATACGTAGATGGAAAGGAAGTCGGAACAACGTGTTTTAGTTTCTCTCGCGTTCTAATGAAAAAAATAAGTTTATAAGAATGGATAACGTAACCGAAGGAAAGTGGGAAAGTTTACCCGTTAAGCTTAATGACAACATTTTGACGACACTCGACGAATTGGGATTCACACATATGACGCCTGTTCAGGTATTGTTTGCAAGTTATCCAGCGGGTTAGCTGCAGTAGTACGCAAGTGGTGTCTGTAAACTCAAAACTGCTATCAATATGCTCGTCCGCTGTTGTGTGTAAAATACGTGCTCATATGTTCTAATTTTTCAGTCTGCCTGCATTCCACTGTTCATGAGCAATAAAGACGTCGCTGCCGAAGCGGTGAGTTACCCGATGGTAGAAGTGAACGGTGATGCATGTTATACATACACGCATACCATCTTCATCGCCGTCCAGACGTTTTAACGTTGGTTATCTTGCGCAGGTGACGGGCAGTGGGAAGACACTGGCGTTTGTAATCCCTATACTAGAGATTCTGTTAAAACGCGAGGACAAACTGAAGAAAATGCAGGTATGAATGTCTTTGTGTGCGGACGGAAATGGCTGGTGTTCTAGTTACGATTAGAAGGCGAATAGTGATTGCAACTGGAGTAGAATGGTACCAGAGTTACGACAGTCATCTCTTCCATTACATTTTATCCAAAGCGACGTACAAAAAGGTCATGGAACAAATTAAAGAACAGTTCGGATAAGTTACAGTTCACATAGGATCTGTTCTAAAGCAATGGACATAAGCGTAGTACACTTTCGGCCATCAGCCTAGCCAACCCGGTAATTAACGTGTCATTATTGTATTATGCGGTCCATAAACAGCGATCATGGTATTCCTGTAAGTGGGATACGTTTGCACTTGCAAAATCACTGTGATTTAAGTTTTTACCTGGCAAAAGATCTGATGAGGACGTGACGGCATTCCTACAGGTTGGAGCGTTGGTCGTCACACCGACGCGTGAACTGGCCCTCCAGATCAGCGAGGTGATTGGTCTATTTATCCAGCGGTTCTCTCAGTTCAGGTGCGTGAAACCCAATTAAGTCTTACGTCGTCACAGGCAAGTTTTCACACCCACTTCGTCACAAATGTTTGTTCTTTTCAGGCAAATACTTCTGATAGGAGGCAGCAACCCCATCGATGATGTGGAGAAGTTCAAAACACTTGGGTAAGTATTCCAGGTTTTACCTTTTTGACCTGTGCAAGCTTAAAAGGTGGACTGTTCTATGTGCGGTTGTCTACGTTATAGGAAATGGAATTGTACAATATTTTGGGTACAGCCTCTTCGGTTGGATAAATTGGGGCAAATGTATGTAATTTCTTTATATATTCTTTTGGTTTAAATTAGCCCACCGTCACACCATTTTTTTCCCTGCCTGCTATCCTTCACACCTCTGGGGGCCCCGTTTCACAAAGCAGGATTAGCTGGATAAGTGCACCAAGTAAAACCCAGAACGCTGTCAAATCTGAAGCTAAAAAGGCGCACTCGGTAGTCCTGCTCTCCGATGCACGCACCAGCTGCTGGAACCAGGCTGCAGGTCCAGTCCTAGCGTGCAGGTCCAGTCCTAGCGTGCACCCATCCCGAGTTTGACAGAGCGCACTCCTTAAATCACACGCGCGGGGGCATCCTGAAAGTTGGGCAGGATGGACCATAAATGTGGACTTTGCCCTTTGTAAAAGTGTTTTGACTTCTCGGGGTGAGAGACCTCTCTCGCTGCGCCGTGGCGTTGTTGACCGCGACCTGTCGCCGTCTGTACCTGTGACCAGGGCCAACATCGTGATCGGCACTCCCGGTCGACTGGAGGACATGTTCCGGAGAAAGGCGGACGGGTTGGACCTGGCTGGTAGCATGAAGACCCTGGACGTGCTGGTTCTGGATGAGGCTGATCGGCTTCTCGACATGGGCTTTGAAGCAAGGTACACCAGGGACTCTTAAAGGGGGGGGGGGGGGGGGCATCATCTATATAGTGCGTTCATCCAAAGTGCTTTGCAATGCATGCCTATCGTTCACACACGCTCTCACACACCAGCGATGATATGCCATGCAAGGTAACGTTGGGGGGGCAATTTGGGGGTTGGGTGCCTTGGGCACTCAGGGACACTTCGACACACACAGGGCAACCCTCTGACTGCCAGACAGCCGCTCTTACCTCCCGAGCTAATGTCACCCCCAGTTGGGTTCATAGGTAACAGAGGTAGGTGCACCAGGGAGTCTTAAAAGGGGGGGGGGCGCGAGTTGGGTTCACAGGTAACTGGTGTGCCCATGTATCCACGGGTTAGCACTCCCTGCAACCATGAATTAACCTTTTACTGCACGTACTGTACACACGGTACTGCAACTTTCCTGGGAAGCTGTACCATTGTTGGTAATGCGTGTTTATTTCACAACACGTATACCGCGCTGGAGAAGATGACTGCAGTAGTGTGCAGCTGTGGTCCTGTGGTCGATTTGGTCACCGAGTGTGTGCCCTTTAAACAGCGATAGTGCTACACCCTAACTGCTGTTTTTGTGTGTGTTTGTCGTGTGTGGTGTGTGTGTCTTGTGTTGCTTGTGTGCGTGCGTGCGTGCGTGCGTGCGTGCGTGCGTGTGTGTGCGTGCCTGCATGCGTATGTCTGTGTGTGCGTGTGTGTGTGTGTGTGCGTGCATGTGTCGGTCTGTGTGCGTGGCGTGCGTGTCTGTGTGTGTGTGTGTGTGTGTGTGTGTCGGTCTGTGTGCGTGGCGTGCGTGTCTGTGTGTGTGTGGTGTGTGTGCGTGTCTGTGTGTGCGTGGCGTGCGTGCGTGGCGTTCAGTCTGAACTCCATCCTGGACTCGCTGCCCAAGCAGAGGCGCACGGGGCTGTTCTCCGCCACGCAGACGCAGGAGCTGGAGAAGCTGGTGCGGGCGGGGCTACGCAACCCCGTGCGCATCACCGTCAAGGAGAAGGGGGCGGCGGCCAGCAGCGCTCAGAGGACGCCCGCCAGACTCAACAACCACTACACGGTGAGGTCCGCGGGCTGTCCGTCAAACGCCCGAGGCTGCCCACAGACAGGGAGCCAGTCCCTGAGACTCCCAACCGCAGAACTGTGAATTAAATGGCAGACCCGAAATGGTGTTCAAGTGAGGCAAAGTATTGTTTGCGTAGTTTAAGCCCTCGGGACGTGGAGCTTGTCGCTTTAGAGGAAGGAATTTAAACGGGAAGAACATTCATCCAGCTCATCATTTTTGGAAACTTTCATTTCTGAACACATAATTTAAGTCATCGTACTTTTCTCAAACATTTACCGTCCAGTGTGTGTGTTGCTTGTTAATTTGCTGATATATTTCAGTCAGACCTGGGTCAACAGTTTTGGATACAAATGCATTTCTACTCTTTGCTGAGCGTGTCTGGTGCATTGGAACCTATAAAATACTCTCAAAAAGTGCAAACCCCGCCTTCTGCTTCTCTTGGTCGGCTCAATTGCACCAGGCAAGATCAGTCAAGCCAAGGACAGAAAAGCATTTGAGCCCAAAACACAATTACGTGTTGTGTATTCGACCCGGGTCTCATTTCAATCGGTCTACCGGGGGAAGGTTGTGTCTGAGTGTTAAAAGGCTGGTGACGGTTTGTGTTCGTCGCAGATTTGCCGGGCGGAAGAGAAGTTCAACAGCTTGGTGGCCTTCCTCCGGCAGCACAAGCACGAGAAGCAGCTGGTCTTCTTCAGGCACGTTTCCATGGTGACCAGTGACCTAGGCAGGGGCCGAACAGGGGCTCGTTCCAATTGCTTATTTTTACCACCTCCTCCTTCCTTTCCTCGCCCCTAGCTCCACCCATCAGGGGGAAGGCTGGGAAGGATGGAAAGGAATCGGGAGGGGGGGGAAAGGAAAAGGAGGTGAAGACGGGGGAAATCGAGAGAAACGCGAATTAGGCAAACGGAGTGTCAAGTTTCGAAGCCGGGTCAGTAACACTGGCTTTGAACGTGGCAGATGGGGAGAGGTGGATCCACCCGGCGATGATTTATACGTCACGCTTTGCGAAAAAAAAAAAAAAAAAAACTGTGCGTGGCACAGTAAAAACCATAGCCTCCTAGCCTCTGGCTTCAAGAAGGAACATTTAACAGGTGAAAATAAGAGATTGGGAAGAGCCCCAGGTTTGCTGAGCTTGGGGGAGTGGAAGGGTGGGGTATCTGGGTGGTGAGGGGCAGGGTCAGGGTCAGTTTGGGGAGGCGGGGCACTGGGGTTTGTTTTGGGGGAGGGGGGAGGGGGGAGGGGGGGGGGGGCTTGGGCCAGGGTCCTTACGGAGTGTTCTCTGCCCCCCTCAGCACCTGCGCCTGTGTGGAGTACTACGGCCTGGCTCTGAAGGCCCTGGTCAAGAACGTCACAATCCTCTGCATCCACGGCAAAATGAAGCACAAGCGCAACAAAATCTTCTCCGAGTTTCGGGAGCTGAAGAGGTGAGTGGATTTCCCGCTGGACTACCCACCTCTCGTCCGGCGTGTCTTCATGTTCTTCTCTCTGTTATTCTGAAAACGTCAATGTCTGTCTAACGTACATTTTGACACTTGGCTTGAGAGCACTGTGCGCTGTGTTGCAGCGGCGTTTTGGTGTGCACTGACGTCATGGCACGAGGCATCGACATCCCGGAGGTGCACTGGGTACTGCAGTACGATCCTCCCAGCAACGCCTGGTACGACCTCGCCCGGCCTCCCAGGGGTTGATGAAACCGCGCTCTCCTGTGTCCACTTGTGATGTGGTCATGTACAGTGAATTGAGTGTTGATATACTGTGAACGAGTGTTGATATACAGTGAACGAGCGGTGATATACAGTGAACGAGTGTTGATATACAGTGAACGAGTGTTGATATACAGTGAACGAGTGTTGATATACAGTGAACGAGTGTTGATATACAGTGAAAGAGTGTTGATATACAGTGAACGAGTGTTGATATACAGTGAACGAGTGTTGATATACAGTGAACGAGTGTTGATATACAGTGAACGAGCGTTGATATACAGTGAATGAGTTGATATACGGTGAACGAGTGTTGATATACGGTGAACGAGCGTTGATATACGGTGAACGAGTGTTGATATACGGTGAACGAGTGTTGATATACAGTGAACGAGTGTTGATATACAGTGAACGGGCGGTGATATACAGTGAACGGGCGGTGATATACAGTGAACGGGCGGTGATATACAGTGAACGAGTGTTGATATACAGTGAACGAGTGTTGATATACAGTGAACGAGCAGTGATATACAGTGAACGAGTGTTGATATACAGTGAACGAGTGTTGATATACAGTGAACGAGTGTTGATATACAGTGAACGAGTTGTGATATACAGTGAACGAGCGTTGATATACAGTGAACGAGCGTTGATATACAGTGAACGAGCGTTGATATACAGTGAATGAGTGTTGATATACGGTGAATGAGTGTTGATATACGGTGAACGAGCGTTGATATACGGTGAACGAGCGTTGATATACGGTGAACGAGTGTTGATATACAGTGAACGAGTGTTGATATACAGTGAACGAGTGTTGATATACAGTGAACGGGCGGTGATATACAGTGAACGAGTGTTGATATACAGTGAACGAGTGTTGATATACAGTGAACGAGTGTTGATATACAGTGAACGAGTGTTGATATACAGTGAACGGGCGGTGATATACAGTGAACGAGCGTTGATATACAGCGAACGAGTGTTGATATACAGTGAACGAGTGTTGATATACAGTGAACGAGCAGTGATGTACAGTGAACGAGTGTTGATATACAGTGAACGAGTGTTGATATACAGTGAAAGAGTGTTGATATACAGTGAACGAGCAGTGATATACAGTGAACGAGTGTTGATATACAGTGAACGAGTGTTGATATACAGTGAACGAGTGTTGATATACAGTGAACGAGTGGTGATATACAGTGAACGAGCGTTGATATACAGTGAATGAGTGTTGATATACAGTGAACGGGCGGTGATATACGGTGAATGAGCGTTGATGTACAGTGAAAGAGTGTTGATATACAGTGAATGAGTGTTGATATACAGTGAAAGAGTGGTGATATACAGTGAACTTCTCGCAGTGCGTTTGTTCATCGCTGTGGACGCACGGCACGCATCGGTAACCATGGCAGTGCCCTCGTCTTCCTGCTCCCCATGGAGGAGTCCTACGTCAACTTCCTGTCCATCAACCAGAAGGTACCACAACCCCCCCCCCCCCCCCCCCGGACCCACAGGTTGATCATTTACTTATACGTCAGGCTTTAGGAAGAAATACTAACGCAAAAGGATGCGCTAGCACTTCTAGCTCCCAGAGGGAACATTTAAGGGGTTGGAGAACGTCCTTAAAGATGATCGATCGATTTCCCGGGGTCAGCAGCAGGTCAAGGAAAGGGAAAAATGAAAAATGCATGATTGGAATGAGCCCAGTGCTCTTTCCGGCATGTGCAGTGTCCCTGGTCGAATTATGTGAAATGTCCCTGGTTAAATTCTGTGAAATGGCGCAATAACCGCACAGCCCATGTCTCCCAGTGTCCCCTGCAGCGGATGGCTCCGGTCAGAGACGTGGTGGACGTCCTGCCCAAGGTGAAGGCGCTCTCGCTGCGCGACCGCGCCGTCTTCGAGAAGGGCATGCGGGCCTTCGTCTCCTACATCCAGGCGTACGCCAAGCACGAGTGCAGCCTCATCTTCCGGGTCAAAGGTCGGCTTCCCGAAAGCGCCTCAGGCAGAGTGTCACCACACAGATTTTCCGCTAGTCACGTCAGAGAGTCACACAGTCAAGAGTCACCAGATAGAAAAAGATTCTTTTAAAAAAAATCTAAAAACAGTTTGGTGGGCAGATTGTAAACACAAGACCACTGCAAGGCAAAACAAAATCCTTTATAGTATGCCTTACACTGAAATTGCTACTGCTTTGAGGAGCTGAATACACAGGACCAGTCAGTTACGGATAAGAGCGCTGGTGAAGTCGCAGAATGTAAACCCTGCCTCTCCCGTTCTCTCCGTTTGGGGGCAGACTTGGATTTCGCAGCTCTGGCCCGCAGCTTTGCCCTCCTCCGGATGCCCAAAATGCCAGAGTTACGGGGCAAGACCTTCCCCGGCTTTGCAGAGGAGACCGTGGACACCGACTCCATCCGCTTCAAGGACAAGAACCGAGAGAGGCAGAGACGGAAGAGCCTTGCGGAGCGGAAGGAGAAGGAGAGCTCGGCGCCAGAGAGGAAGAACCTCCGTAAGAACAAGGCCTGGTCCAAACAGAAGAGCAAGAAGGACCGCCGGAAAAAGACAGCCTCCAAAAGAAGGCTAGATGAGGTAATGCTTTTAAAAAAATTAAAACATTTCTCATCCCCTTTATAATACTTTTATTTGTGCGAGAGCAGAGAAGCGGTTTGTGTCGGCGCTAACGCAGTGGGGCCGTTTGTGTCAGCGCTAACGCAGCGGGGCCGTTTGTGTCAGCGCTAACGCAGCGGGGCCGTTTGTGTCGGCGCTAACGCAGCGGGGCCGTTTGTGTCAGCGCTAACGCAGCGGGGCCGTTTGTGTCAGCGCTAACGCAGCGGGGCCGTTTGTGTCAGCGCTAACGCAGCGGGGCCGTTTGTGTCAGCGCTAACGCAGCGGGGCCGTTTGTGTCAGCGCTAACGCAGCGGGGCCGTTTGTGTCAGCGCTAACGCAGCGGGGCCGTCTGTGTCAGCGCTAACGCAGCGGGGCCGTTTGTGTCGGCGCTAACGCAGCGGGGCCGTCTGTGTCAGCGCTAACGCAGCGGGGCCGTTTGTGTCAGCGCTAACGCAGCGGGGCCGTTTGTGTCAGCGCTAACGCAGCGGGGCCGTTTGTGTCAGCGCTAACGCAGCGGGGCCGTTTGTGTCAGCGCTAACGCAGCGGGATGGTTTGTGTCGGCGCTAACGCAGCGGGGCCGTTTGTGTCGGCGCTAACGCAGCGGGGCCGTTTGTGTCGGCGCTAACGCAGCGGGGCCGTTTGTGTCAGCACTAATGCAGCGGGACGGTTTGTGTCGGCAGGGGTCGGACGTGGACGAGGAGGACGTGCGAGAGCTTCTCAGCGACACGCGGCTCCTGAAGAAGCTGAAGAGGAGGAAGATCAGCGAGGAGGACTTCGATAAGCAGCTGACGGCGGGACGGAGGCCCCGGGGCCGGGCGAGGGGGGCGTCGCCAGGGGCCGATTCAGGGACGGGGGGCCAGGTGTGAGGCTCCCTGAACCCAGTTCCCACATACAGGGACCTCTTAAAATGGCCTCCCGGGAGTGGTTTCCCAGGACTTGTACACTGCCGCAGGCGTGCAGACCGTTTTGGCGATGGACAGTGAGACATTGCGAAATACAATATCGGTGAAGCGAGCCAATCAATTACTCGTTAAAGGAGAAAGCCTTGAATGACCGGAGTGACTGACAGCTCATGAATTTTGTTCTAAGGACAACGACCCACAGTCTATGCAACAAAAGAACGTTTGTGAACGTTCTGCGATTTCAGTTGAGCGACGTTCTGTGGCTGGACCATTATTTGGCCTTAACAAGCCCTGACTCCTGACCCCTAACCATTCTAGTACACATTTGAGAGTGTATTGTGGAATTGATTAAGAATAATTAAAAGCAGAAGTTGGCCTGAAATTCAGAACTGCACATGAACCACCTTGCCCCTCCCCCTCTGCACGCCCCCACTCTGAATCAAAACAAACCTGAAATAAAACTTTCATTGGACGTATGTGTTGGTCCGTGTGGCAATCACTTCAGAAATCCGAGCGTGGACATCTTTTGATGTTGGCTTTACTTTATTGACGTTGCCAGGCCGGTCACAAGTACAGCTTGATAAGTTCATCGCTGACTGCTGAGGGGGTCAGGACGCCCAGGTCCGTGAAGAGCAGTGTGATGAGGGAGGGGGGCGTGTAGTCGATCATGGGGTGCTCCTCGTTCAGGTTCTCCACAGTCTTCAGGGTGTCAGCCTTGTACTGAGGGGAGAAACAGGCCGGGTTGGTGCACAGTGTAAACGCTAGACGGTCCCTAACCCTCCAATACGCCCTAAGAGCGTACACACTAGGCGGTCCCTAACCCTCCAATACGCCCTAAGAGTGTAAACTGTAGATGGTCCCTAACCCTTCTATACACCTTAAGAGTGTAAATGGTAGACGGTCCCTAACCCTCCAATACGCCCTAAGAGTGTAAATGGTAGACGGTCCCTAACCCTTCTACACACCCTAAGAGCGTAAACGCTAGACAGTCCCTAACCCTTCTATACACCCTAAAGGCCCAGACACACCAAACTGACGGTCGGCTGTCGGAAGTCGGTGGCGCCCTGTCGGCCGAGTCTTTCTGGTGTGTCCCGCGGAGTGTCGGCGTGTTTTGGAGGGCTCCGACGCCGATTCAACATGTTGAATCGGCGTCGGAGCCCCCGGAGCCGTCGATGAGAGAGAGCTCTCTGATTGGCTGTCCAGCTAGCAAATCAGTGCACGAGAAGAGAAACGGAAGCGACGAAAGCAAGCCATTCCAAAGTTACTATCACTACCAGACATAATCTTCGATTAGTATTACTAAATAGCGAGAGAACAAGGAAATTGCTGCAAACTGTTTGTTGTGAGCGAGACAATGGCTGCTTCTAGGTCCAACGCAATGCAAAAGCATTCCCCGGTCTTCCGGTTTCCATTTTTTGAAAGACAAATACAGACTACCGCCACCTGCTGGTGTGGAGAGTTATTACCTCTCACGCAGGCGCAGAAGGTACGTGCAACTCGGCCGTCGGCGGACCGTCGTTGCGGTGTGTTCGGCACAGCCAACATTAACGACGCGTATCGACGCGAGGCGATCTTTGTCGGCGCTCCGCGGCCGACCGTCGGTTTGGTGTGTCCGGGCCTTAAGAGCGTAAACAGTAGACGGTTCCTAACCCTTCTATATGCCCGAAGATCGTAAACGGTAGACGGTCCCTAACCCTTCTACACACCGTCCAATTACAAATGTATATCAGTGTGACAACACTAATGCTATGATAGCATAGCAGATGGAATATTTACAAGATTTCTAAAAAGAACATTTTTATATTTTAGCATTTTTGTTCCTTTGTTACACATACAGTATCTTAAATCATCCAGACTAGGATAAAAAAATAAAAAAATAATAATTAAAAAAAAACCCCAGTCACTGGGAAACGTCCGAGAATCCAGGATGAGGTTCGGGTTCACTCTTGCGAGCGACGTGAAAGGGTTACTGCCCCCATTTCGCCCCTCACCTTAAATCTGTCCGGGACGTCCTGCTGGTTCAGAGGGTAGAGCCGCACGAACTTGAAGCTCTCCGCCACCACGTAGAAGGGCTTGTTGTGCGCCTTGGAGCACACGGCCATCTGGTAGGTGCCGATCTGCAGATGGACCAGGAATGCCTTAAAGCTCCAACGGGTCATATCGGTCAGGAGAGGAATGGCAGCAACAAACACCCTCAAACCGCAACACTGTTTATCCCCCCCCCCCCCACCCCGAATTTAAGGACTATAAACACAAGCAGAGGGTGAGTCAACATGTCAGTGAGCCTTTTTCAACAACAGGAAGGGATTTACGATGGTCTCGTAACAATGTTTTGAAACCAAAATCTTACCTATTGTACCTTTTATGGCACAAATGCCTTAAAAAGCCTTACTGTATCAATGGCATTACATTCACGTTTCTAAAACCTTGTCACCTGCTTAGTCTAATTAACTAAGTTGCTTTGGATAAAAAGTGTCAGCTAAATAATATGTAATGTAAAAGTTGATGAGACTAAGCAGCGGCCAATCACCCCCGGAGCAATGTGGGGCTATAAGGGCCTTGCTCAAGGGCCCAACAGTTATGTGGCTCTTGTGGCTACACTGGGGCTTGAATCACCAACCTTCCAGGTCCCAGTGACATACTGTAGCCACTAGCCTACAGGCTGCCTGACTGTCTTAGTGAAAATCATCAAATATTTTTGAATACCCAAGAGGGGAGGGATCATTGCTACAAAAATGTGACATTAGTGTTTAGTTTCCCTTTAAAAGAGATGGATTTTTCTCTTCTCTTTGTTTTGGTTTCAGTGTTCGCCCCTCTTGCTAATCGACGGTCGTTGTCATGTCCTTTCCCAGAGCAGGGACACACCTTGTTGATGACCCCTCCACTTTC